>NC_067122.1:41381128-41418086 GCF_021347895.1 Acanthochromis polyacanthus | reverse complement strand
GGTCCTTGCGTCATATTTCTGACCTTCCCATGAAAATTCATCAAAAATCTGTAAGTCCCATTGAGATAATGTGCTAACAGACAGACAGACAAACGATGAACAGACCAGACACAAATACGTCGATCACCCAAAACATTTCCTTGTCAGAGTAATAATACAGCTAGCATGTCTGGTCACCATGTGTGAAAAGGGCCAGTTGTGCTCATTATTTGGTCACTGTCAAACGATCATGGCAAGAAAAAATGTCCGACAGATGCAAGATTGTTGAGCAAATTTTGAAGGCTAGTCTTTTTCATGTACGTCAAGATGCTGCATCAGTTTCTCCCGCTTATACACTGGCATTTTGATTAAAACACATAAACTGTGGTGCCCAACAACCAAATTTGCATATTAAAACCTCAGAACTTTTTTGGTTCTGAACCTGGCATAGTCTTACCAAGTGCGCAGTGCTAACCTATGACTATAAAATGTAAATAATGCTCTAAATTGCAAGTGAGTGTAATGCAAGATTGATATTTTTGAATTGAAGCAAATTAAATATTATAAATGGTTGCCAGAAAAAACTCATCTCGTCGCCTGTCATAAAATAAAAACAGTGACAACAGCACCTTGTGGCTTTGCAACAATAAACAAAGATGACAATAAATGACCATGAATGAATCAACACAGGAACAAATTAATTCTGTTAAAGTAGAAAGACTATTTGAACTCACCCTCAGGCGAACCACTGCTTAATTTTAAACTGGAAGTAGTTTCAAAGAGTATCAATCACACAACCTGCAAAATACTAAAAACTGATAACGTGATACAAAAAGCACACTTCAAACTAAGACATGTATAAAAGTGAAACCTTTTTGTCCTCTGCCCTGGTACTTAAGAAACTTGGTCTTCCTCTGTCAGAAGCTCCATTATTAAGTGAATTATTTCCTGGTTACTCATCCTCCCAAAATAAACCATTCCATAAAACCATCATTGAAGAGTGCAAAATAAAATTCAAGACTTACTGCTATCGAAATTTATTTCCTGGGAGCTAATGGCTAGTAGACATCAGCTGATTAACCGCTGGTTCTATATGTTCAGGCAAATTTTACTCATTCTTTCACCATCACGCATCTGAAGCTGATTGCACAGAGTTGACCAAGTGATTCTCGGGAACGGGTGTGGTGTTCAACTATTTGGTTAGACGGGTGTTTGTTGGTAAAACGGAACTATTTTCCTTATACGGAGAGGTTTTCCTTTAATTTACCCTTACGAATGCCATAATCCATGTAGGAAATAACTGCAGGCCTTTGTACATACACATACTGATATTTTATGCGGAGTACCTCATCAATTTGAAATGAATATATATTAAACAAAAAACTGCCCCTTACACTGTGACATTTTCCAGTATTTTCATTCTTTTAAATTGCCAGCGAGTGCTGGCAGGTAGGATAGAAATCCATTCTCTCTTATCAAGCCGGGACGGTTTTTCAACTGATCACATCTTGTTCCATGACTTCCCAGGGATCAGATTAGGCGGCTTGAGAGATAAACAAGCAGAATCCAATTGGACTTATCCATAGCCTCGCTCAATGTGGGAAAACAGAGAGAGAGAGGGAAAAAATTCCTTTTAGCTGCATTCTTCCAGGGGCCCCCTGTTTAATGCATTATGTTAACGAAGTGCGTGCAATTACAAGAAAGAGGCCCCTCTTTCTCTTTCTTCTCAATGAGAGTCACGCAGTTTTCAGCGAAACTGAAGTCATGAAATACTCATTCGACCCTTGCTTATTCTTCAAATGCACTATATTGTCTGTCCGCCCTGACATTTGGCTTTCTGTGATGCTGCACATCACCTCCATCATGTGACGCTGTCCAGAAACAGAGCCGAGTGTCTCCATGATTGTGCATTTGCGTTTTGCGAGGCCGAATTTGAGATGTAGCTGATTAACTTTGTTATTTCGGTGCAGGGCGGCATGGTGCCTAGCGGGCTATCACCCACACTCTGGCTTGAGTGGATCTCAGCATAACAGACAGGCGAGATCAGCTCGGACTAGACGGAGCTGGGCTCGCTTTAGGATTCGGTCCCCACCAGCACCAATAACTCAAGGTGAAGTTGCTACGAAAATATAAGCTAAACGATTGATAAAACATCCTGAAGATTTATTTGTCAATGTAATGGTTCGTTGCATTGCTTGATCAGCTTCAGCTAAGCATTGAGACGACCAAGTTCCAATTTCAAAATGACAAAGCGATATTATTAAACACGTCTATGCTATGACACATAAACATACACCATATTCAACAGGCTCTCAAGGGGCCTTATTTAAGCACGATGAGTTACTTACTACCCTCCCTCAGGTCTGATCTAGAGATAGGAAGGATCAGAGTGGCAAAAAAACAAAAACGACGCATCCACGCGAGAGCAAACCATCATACGAGATCTAGAAAACGGACAGAAAATCTGCACACATGTGGGCACCTGATCCTCAGATAGCAAATTTCGGAAACATACGATCATCGTGATTAGTCTGATCTCTCGAACACTCAGGCGATTCACGCATCTATATAACTAATACTTCACAAGGCATTCATAAAAGTCCACATTATTGTTCAGCTTTTGTATTCTGTCTCTGAAAATGTTAATCTCCAGAAGAAAAAATATGACTCGATACAATGGAAAATCTAGCTGTAGTTTGATCTTTTTACAAGGCAGCAAGGAGCACAGCGAGCTGCACTAAATGTCCTTCCACAATAAGTGGTATGCTAATGATCATATACAATGTTTAAAACTCAAAGAATATTTTTCCTTACATGCAAATCTCCTGTCCCAATAGGTAAAAATCGGGCTGGAAAAGACATTTTAGATCCCATTTTTACTTCAGACAAGCCATGAGGAGCTCCCTGGTCCCTAGTTGTTTCACTGGAACACCTTTCAGAGAGAGACATTGTTCTCAAGCACACAGGTTTCATTTGTTTCACGGGAGTATTTCCTGAAACGGTCCTGGTTCAAAGCTATTAACATACAGTTTGACAATTGGTTTCACTGTTTTGGCAGCCTCTGCTTAAATAACTATGCAAACTCATTCATCACTCCTAACTTCTCTTGTGTTTTGTGACTTTAAACAGTCAGTATAAGCTTCAGGCAGTATTGTGGGTGGTTAAGTATAATTGCACAACAACAGCTGAGTTCATTACACTTCTGTAATCTGCACTTCTGAAGACTGCAGTGTAATAAAAAATGAGATTTGATCTGCATTGCTATGACAATAGAGGTAGTTGTAACATAGTAGCCCTGTTTATGAGGTGATCATTTCCACATTAACTGCGTGATCCTCTCAGATGCACGTCGCTTTGGATAAAAGCATCTGCTAAATGAAATTATAGATTGTAGTCCTCTGAACAATCTGACAACAGAAACAGAGAATACTGTTGAATTAGAGACAAATGAAGCATATAATTACATAAACATTTATACTATTGTTTTGTTTTTGTTGTTTTTTTACCTGAATGAAAACAAATCCATGAAAACGACAACAAGACAGTATCATCTTTTCTGAGCAAATTTCAAGTGAAGATTTAGTATCTTTAACCACAATATGCCAACTTTGAAACATGACCCACAACACCCTGTTTCAGTCTGTTACACAACATGCTGAAGAGGAACGTCACTGACTTGGGTACAGAGATTTTAATCTCGAGTCAATCCTGGTTCAAACCCTGCAGTCACCAACACACATTGGCACTGGTGTTTTGAAGTGTCCCATCTGCGAGGTACCAACACGGGTCTGAGACTTCATTTTAGAAGCTGGAGAGTATCCTTGACAGCAAAAAGCAGTCACTTATCCACCTTCTTGAACTTAGAAACATCTGGAGGTCCAGACTCAATCACGCTAAGGAGAGGCTCAGAAACTTCAGCAATTAGCTGGAGGGGTAAACCATGATAAGGGCTTTTACCGTAATCTCCTAACAACTTGAAGTGGTGACCCAGTAACAGCGAGTAGAATATCGATCTGTTTTTGGCTGAAAGCAGAGTATCTGTAATTTTTATTTTTTTTTACTGCTGGAGGTGCGATAGTTTCGCGTAAGTCTTCAACATAGCCGAAAATCTACAGAGACTGTGAGAAGCAGACTTACCTGGTGGAGATACAAGAGGTAACTGTACAACAACACAGTTATGTATGTTGAAAATGTGCATGCGATGGATTCCTCATGCGTGACAAATATAAATGTGTTCAGTCATACTGTAGGAGCTTGCCCCTTGCCCCTCCTCTTGTGGGAACAGAACGTGCTGTTATGTTCCCCAGTAACAATTATGAAAATGTAAATTGAAGATCTATTTTTAAAAAAAGATTAAAAAAAAAAAACAAAAAAGGTTTCTCTACGACTAGACTGGAAGTGTATTGAAGCAACTTGCAGTTTCCAATGTGAGGGTTACCAAGTGTAAATAAGTGCTCTCCTTAAAGTAATACATATATAATTCCTTATTGTATTTGATCGTGTGAGTTCTCTTTCCATTACTAGATATACATATGCACTTTCTCTTGGTGGTGTTTTTAATTACCCTGACAAATGTTCGTTTTGTGCTTCTATGTTTGTGCTAAATTAATATTTGGAAGATAAATGAGAGGTATGGCATCCCAGTGATCCATTACGTAATATGAATATATGGTCACCCAGAACCATGAAACATAGTTGACCATTCAAAAATTTAAAATAAAGGCCTCGTCGCTTTACAAATTGCGTCACATAAATCAATTATAAGTAACAACCATAATCCGAGCACTGGAATGAAGCAATTCGACGCATTACATATCCCCCAATCAACAACATCTTTCTATTCCACGTAGTGTTGATATTTGGCATTTGCTTTTAAAACCTTAAATTAATACAGTTAAATCATCCACACTGGGCTGTAATCCATTTAATGTTCTAAAGCTTCTTTCATGAGTAGTTATAGAATTTTATTCACCTAGTCTGTGTTTACTGCCTTTTATAGGGACCCGATCTTTTGCTTATGAATTTACAGTCAGAAAGTAGTCAGAATTTCTTAGTCCGCAATAACAATAGCAGTGACCAGATTGATAAAGACATAAGGCCGACAACAAATGAATATGACAACTAAAGACGACATAGGCTTGCTTCTAAACCCAAAACCAGGAAAACCGATCAAACAAAGCAATCCAAAATGTTCGTTTTGTGCTTCTTTGTGCAACATAATTTGGATAAATGAGAGGTTGTGGATCCATGATGCATTCTGTACTTTATATTAGTTATTATGGTCATTCCACAACGGAGACATTCTGGACTTCAAAATATTTGAAAAGAAACCTTTCTTTTACAATTTTTTGCTCCAATTGATCATAATAAGTAATAAACTATCAAAGACTGGATTGGCTCAGCTTACATATCAATGTACCATTTTATTCCGTGTTTTATTGTTGTTTGCTAACCCTATCTAATCACAGTAACAGGGTGCCTAACCATGCTAATGTTAGCTTTTCTCAGCATAGAAGATAGATATTTGTAGCTTGACTGCTGACCGAGAGGACAAACTGACTGATGAAAACAGTCAAGAAATAGTCAAAAATTTCTCTATCCTGATATATGCATTACAGGGTTGCATGAGTTTGAGTGAGACATTCATTGAGGCCGACAATATTATGAAAATATGAAAAATATAAGAAGACAGGCTTTGCTCTACCCATTCTTAGAAAACTGTTTGATGATGCTAATTCAGTGTTTGATGTGATTCACTGTTTTCTTTTCTTCTACCAGCTAAAAGGTTACGCTAATGTTGTGGACACAGGTTCCATGCATAACATTTTATTTAAAATATTATGTGATTAAATATGTCCACAATTCAGAGACAACAATGAAAAATACTTACCAAAAGAAGGAGTTAATTTTCATTTTACCAGTTTATTTGAGATTCAGTTTGGTATCAGCGGGTGGGGCAAAAGAAAATGGCATTTTAGGGGGAACTCCAGACTTATTTGGTATTTTAAAAATATTTTTAAACATTCTTTTTCCTAGTTTTTTGTTTTTTTTTTTTTTTTTTAAAGATTTGGCCTCAGGACAAGTACATTTACACAAGAACTGCATATTTTAGGATTTTCTGCTTGGATTATTTGAAATTTGATGGTGGAATGTAAAATGTCCTCCAGTTCTGGAATGACTCACAACTGAGGCTTCTTCAGAAGACTAGAGGTGTCATGTGCTTTGGGGGAATCTTGATTGTGTGGGATGCATCTCCAACACAGCTGTGGTTTATCATGCAATATTTGAGCAGTATTGTGAACTGTATTTAAAGGCTATCTTACTGTATTGTTAATATGTCCTGAGGAGGGTGACCAAAACATTGACTTTTTAATAAATCAGTGCAGAGGTAATATGTATGTGTGGGAACTGACTTTTTTTTCTCTAATAAGCTGACGGATGTCTGTGGGATTTAATTGCCTACATCACTGTCCCCTGCATGTTGTTTTCTACTCACTATTTGTTGTATACCAACACTATCTAAGCACAGCACAACTGGTCTCCATTGCATTAAGAAGACAACAAATTCCACTAGCTACCTTTAAAAAGGCTCACTTGTTAGCTGGAAACCAATCCATGTAACAGCCTCATGAAGTTGAGGAAGAATTTGACAAAGGTATGCCAAGCTGTCGTAAAGGCAACCATGTGGCAACCTAGAGGGAATTTAAAATGTCTTTAAATATAACATACTTAGCTTTGTTTATACTTTTTTTCACTGCATACATCCATATTAATGTTTCTCTTTTTTTAAAATATGAAATTGCATTAAGTGGCAAACATATGAGCCTGTAAACATACAGAATGGAATCAAATAGCAGAAGGTTCAGTGACTCCAGCAAAATGCTTCTTGGGTCCATAAGTCTTGAAGATGAGGTATAAATACACCCTCATGGACTCTGGAGTCAAATCTCAACTCAGATGAAGACAACAGGTGATGTTCATCCTTCTGTATTATTAAGTTTGGCTTAACTTGGCAGCTGCAAATGTGAGGAGCATCATGTCCACATTACTCTGCTCATCTCCATCAGCAGGAAGCTCAGTGTGCTAACAGCTGCAGGTGGACACTTGTCAAAAACAAATCTCATCTCACACTTTGAGGAATTTGGGGCGCCTCACCATCCACCCTCACCCATCTTAGTCTTCTCCTTTACTTCACTTCTTTTTCTCTACTCTTTCTGCTTAGTTGAGTCTCCAGGAACCCCACTATCATTCATCTTAGTCTTCTTCATTTCACTTTTTTTTTTCACTCCACAGCTGTGTGGGAGACACATACATACCTTCCACACTGCTGGATAAACACAAATCCACAGTTCAGGAGGGAAAAGAGAAAAATTCGTGCTTTAAATTCTGTCTCTCTGTGTCTCATGGGTTTATGAAAGCGGGGAGGGTTTGCGTGTCAGTGACAGGCCTGTGTGAGTATTTATATACCTCTTCTATGAGTCACGGCAGGGGAATCACATTAGCTATGGCTGCACTGTCACCATCGGACTCCTCTACAGGGTCCTCTCTCTCTCCAGTGCAATCCTACCTCACTCTCTCTATCTCTGTATTAAACTCTCTCGGCACCCGCTGTTATTTTACATCCGTGACGGTGCTGTGACAGACAGTCATGAAATATGCTTCTCACAGGACTCGTTCATGGACTTTCTCTAAATCTTATAAGTATTGAATAGCAGGTGGCGGGGCACCGGATTTAATTGCGGTGCGTGTCACTCTAACTCCTCTAACGACTGGAATTCAGGCAGTACGCTGTGTATGCTACTTCGAGGGAGTGGTTAGCATGGGCTGTGCTGATGTGCGTCGCTACATTTGCGCTATGAGCAACTGAAAAATAAGCCAGGACAGTCTGTAGAGCCCTACGTGCACTGCTGTTTTGCTCATGAGGGCAGCTGTACGCAGCATCCGATCACGCAACAGTCTCAGGCCACTACATCCCACCACAACTACCAATGGTAACAGTGCCTTTAGTCATATTGAGGCAGTTTGGACACGCCATAACGGTCCGCAGTTGCACTTACTAACACTGTCACAATCACATGCCTAAATAATAAGTGTTTACTTCTCCCTGTGAGGTCGTTGCACTGCTGGTGCTCAATGGTGTAGAGCACACAACAGCTGGCAAGGTACAACTAGCCAGTATGTTTCAATTAAGAGACATTTCGGAGAGTCCTCTAGTTTGCGTCTTACCCACAGTCAGATGCCAATATTAATAGAAATTTATCTCCTGTGTCTCAACTTCTGTGTAGAACCAGAGGTCTTACGTCACAATCCCATACATGCGAACCACATGCCCACAAGTACAATAAGCTCTGTAGGTCAAAGTTAAAATACGAGGTTTTCTGTTGCCTTTGCTTTCTCTCCAACTCTTTCCAACCTTCAGCTAGCCTTAGGATTAGCTAAGCCTGTCACCTGACTGCTTGCGTCTCCTTGCCAGATTTATGTTTTGTAACAGTCAGATGCTGTTCCCAAACGTAGGCAGGTAACTTGTTTTTTGACATTAAATAAAAATGACAGCATATGACGAGAATATGTCAGTCAAATGCACCCTGAGTAACAAACCAGAGAACTACTGAACTATTTTCCTCTCTATCTTTGGTAATGATAAAAGGTTGATGGTTGTTTGTTTAGTTTCACAGTTTTGTCATATATCCCCATATAGGTAGCCACAAATTGTTCTTGTGGCCTTATGAGGAGTTTTTCCCAAAGTTAGCCTTTCCAAGAAAAAAAATCAATATTGTTTCGTTCCATTCAAGAGTCTCCTTCAACCTCCCCAAACCCCAACGGCTAATATCACGGCCTGCTTAGCAGAAGCACACCACACACACACACACACACACACACACACACACACACGCACGCACACACACACACACACACACACACACACACACACACACACACACACACACACACACACACACACAGTAGAGGAGGGTTTTCTGAGCTGCTGGTCAGCGAGGTGCTGCTGCTTTATTATCTGCTTGGCTTGGTCCACTGGAAAGCAGCCGACATACAGACCACAACACGCCTATACCTCCCTGTCTCTGACTCAGCTAAATCACACAAAACACTGCTGTTTGCTTCTGTGATCCTTCTACTAGGCAGCTAAAGAAAAAAATACATACACTGGTTAAACCCTGATGGCTTTTCTTGTAGAAAAAGAGACATAATATTCTGAAATCTGCATGAACAGCTCTAAACATTAGAGATGTGATTTGGATTGTTTGTATCTTTTCTCCATTTAATTAATGATGGAATATTGTCTTGTTTCTGTTATGACAAAGTTAATGTGTACCTTTTCTCACTTCTCAATATAAGTGGGTCAAATTACTAACCCACAAACAATGATCATTTTCAGTGAAAAGGCTCTTTTGAACTCACTGCAACTGACTGATCAGCAGCAAACTGCAGAAAGACAGAGAGGCTAGCTGAAGACAGTGGAGCCAAAAATTCTTCATAGAAGTCAATGATTCTGTCCAGAAACAGTGCTGAAAATGAATGAGGTTGCTGCTGGAAGTTCAGTGGTTGGCCATCCTGTAGGGTACTTTTCAGCTTTGGACATAGGCCGATTGGCTGTTTCTTACTGCTTGCCGTCTTCATGCTAACTTTGGCTAGCTGCATCTGTAATGCACAGTCATGAAGGAGATGTCATCTGTCTCTTTTTGTTTTAGTAGAAACGTGTTCCTCCTAGTGTTGTTTTTTAAAATTTGTTCTTGTATTACATTTTTTTATAAATGACTTGCAATGGGACAAAATATTGTGACCACAAACAGGTGAGGCCTGTAATGCTGATTAACTTGGAAAACGGTGCATGTTCAGGCCAGGGATGCATTCCACCGTAAGTGAATGGTAGGTGTTGGATGTGGGAGAAATGTGCAGGTATATGACTGATCCAAATCAGTATCACCTCCTACTCAGCTGTAGAGCTTTCAGCTGTCTTTTTTATCAGCCAATAAGAGCTGTTTTTGGATTTCGTCATGGTCATGATATCACCAGTTATTTTGGTCACCATATTGATATGATGAAAATAATAGCCAAAGCTGGCAAAATGAAATCCAAAGTGTAAGAAATAGTACCATCACCTGTACAGCAGTGACGAGCAAGGTTTGGTCTGAGTAAGCACTTTCACATCAGGACAGGAGACTTACATCTGCACTAAATCAGTCTTAGTTTCAGGATTACCATACAGGATAGACACTGAAAGAACTGTCACTTTTCATTTTTCCTGCTAAACAAATATGATGAGAGTGGTGCAGAGAAAAACAGACTCAGTGAGATAATCGTTGAGGATAATCTCTGTTTTTAATTGGATAATTTAATAACTGTCAGGGGAAGATTTTGAGATCCACTTGTTTTGACTGTCTTTTGCTGGTTAGCTACGGGTGTAATTAAATCCTTATTTAAGATGCGAGGCCATGGACACGCAAGACTATCTCATATCTCTACTGTTTCTCAGTTCTCGTACTGTGTATTGTTCAACCTGGCTTATAAATGCTGGGATGTGTAGCATCGATACATCGCTAAGCAAACAATATTGAACTAAAATCTCAACCACGGCCACCTCTATGCTCTCTAACTGTCACGTTTTTACTGCTTGCTGGTGCTGAGAGCAATAAGACTGGACCAAACAAAGCACACGCTTTGAGGTGGAAAACCTAAAAATAAGCTCAAAGATGTTGGAGCAGCCGTGAGGGGACCAACTGATTTTCCACGTCTGCAAAGTCTTAAAGGTCCACTAAGGTGCATTTACTGCTAATTTCAACATCTTTGCAAAATATGCAGGGTCCATGTGGACCCATCTTCAAGAGGCTGTGATTAGCCAACACACACACACACACACACACACACACACACACACACACACACACACACACACACACACACACACCACAGTACCATCAGATTAACACTAGCCCTGTGACAATGCACTCCAAAACAGTACAACCACCTTACAAAAGCCACACTTGAACAATGAAAAATGAGTAGCAACATGTAAAGAGGACGCCACATCTGAGATCCTACAGACCAATCAAAATGTTGGTATTTATTGTGGGAGTCTGAACCAACGAACCAAACCAACAAAAAACCTTACACTTGCACTGCCTCTTCTCCATCCTCAAAACAAGGCAACAAACAAACAAACAAGAAGTTTTACCAAACTTGGACCGCCCGGCGACAAAGATGACCCCTGTGACCTTGAAAATGAGGTCACGGTCACCAAATGCGAACTTGACCTGTGTGTTATTATGGTAGACCTGTGTACCAAATATGGTGAGGCTACATCAATATTTTATCGAGTTATCGCGCGGAAACCAAATTGTTACAGACAAACAAGCAAGCAAGACCATGCAGCTGAAAACAATACCTTCTGGAAAACGGAGTTTTTCCGGGCGGTAACAAAAGTCTGCAGGAAGCTATTTGATCGGACACACAGAGAGACATCTTCTCCTCCAGTCTCCATTAAGTAGGCTATGGCCACAAACACCCATCCGTCAGGAGCATCTGAAAGCACAGGAAGTCCCATCATGTTAATGGCAGTACCTTGGCCTTTTGTCCCTTTCGTGTCCTATGATGTAATAAATAAATGCTGCATTTCTTTAAAAAAAAGTAAGATTTTCTGCATGTCTGAATGCCATATGAGGGAATGAACAGCCTTGGAGGAGGACTGCGCTCTGAGTGCTTTTCCAGTTTTAAATATATTACTGCATGAAAATTTAACTATAGGTTTAAATCAAATCATTATTGCAATAGCTGTTACAAAAATAGTGATTATATGTTTTTCCCACATTTAAAAGCTTTGCGAGTCGACCCACCTGAATGTTCACCTGGACTGTGCTTGACTCAGTATTTTTTAATTCATATCACTGCAGCCTGATAATGTCAGACATGTGCACAGGTACCATTAGTATCTCACTGTCAGGAAAAGCCATGTATGTGATTCACTGTTAACATACACAGTAAAAATATTATGTGTATATATTACTGGATAACAATACAAAATTAATTTAAAAGAATTGATTGAATTTCACCTATCCAGTGACGAGACTTTACAGCTGAAGCCACTGTTTTATCTCTCTCTTCGTGGACCAGTAATTCAGCCTGTCTTTGCTGTGTTTACCAGTTGCCATGCCAGAGACCAGCTTAGCTTCATTTAAATGTTCTCATCTAATAATGACAGTAGCACTGATGTGGCATATTTTATATTTTTGTATTTTCTACAGTAATAATAATTTTGTGCCAGAACTCCCCCTGCACCCACTTTTGCTCATCACACACAATCATAAATTAAAAACAGAGGAAAAAAGCAAACACAGCTTCCCTCTGCTCCAAGACAGCCACTCCATGGAACAGCATAATCACATGTAAAATCATAAATATTCACCACTGATTAAAAGATTAGAAAATTAATCTCTCCAGTATGCTAACTGCTAATCCTAAACCCTGAGGAGTAAACAAACTCCTGTTCAGCTCAGATCAATAAACTCCCCGGAGACATACAGAGATGAGAGGGAAAGGAGAGACACAACACTCTGATAGCTCATGTTCATAATATGATGATGCATTTTGTAAAATCCTCTGTTACTGTCACTTGATTTTATTTGAAGACTTCTGAAAAAAAAAATACACAGAGCAGCTGCTGGAAGGAAAATAATTCCCATAATTACAAAATGTTTCCTATCAGGTCGATTTTGAAAAGGTGTCATAACCCCAAGCATGGCCTTTTCACATTAATATCATTTACTCTGTGATTACCACAAAACTAATTGTCAACTGAGATGTATTAATGGTTATTATAGACAGAAAAAGAGGTCAGATGGACTTGGTCATGTCGCCCTCATACCATGAGGTCACAACACTGCCTTCTATTGTGAGTGTGACTGTATTGTTTATGCTCCATGTGCTTTTGGTGTAACACACCCCTCTGTGTGTGTGTGTGTGTGTGTGTGTGTGTGTGTGTGTGTGTGTGTGTGTGTGTGTGTGTGTGTGTGTGTGTGTGTGTGTGTGTGTGTGTGTGTGTGTGTGTGTCTGATTATTCTCTGAGTTGAGTCATAGGTCATTAAGATGCTTGGCTGGCTTTTCTGCTGACGGCCTCATAAATAGATGAGGAAACGCTTGTCCTTCACTGTGCCTGCTCTCCATCTTGAAACACATGACATGACATGACATGACATGACACACACTCACACACACTCTCTCTGTACTCTCTGTAATACATGCACAAAACAGACATAAGCAACAGACAAACAGAAAGAGAGAGAAGACACCACAGGCCACCACTCTGCCTTGCCAATAGCAAGTGCTACAACAACTGAACCCTCTTTAAGGCTGTTTTATGGAAATCTCCATATTCAGTCAGTTATAGCTCCACAACTGTAAGGCCAAAGTGACCAACCCTGAGTTCGATGAATCAGGGACACTAGGGAAAACTGCAATCAGTGAGTCTCTGTGTGCCCACAACCAGGCCAGAGAGGGATTTGATCAAAGAATAAGAAAAAAAATGAAAATGTAGTAATGTCTTGGTGACACTGATGCTCCTCAAACTGTTCTAAAAAATTCTGTCATCCTACCAAATGTGACGCAACAGAATGAGGCATAACAATGCTGCATCCTTTTAATCAGCACTGCTGGCCCACTAATCGGCCTCT
The DNA here is from genome assembly GCF_021347895.1 of Acanthochromis polyacanthus. Classification (NCBI taxonomy): domain Eukaryota; kingdom Metazoa; phylum Chordata; class Actinopteri; family Pomacentridae; genus Acanthochromis; species Acanthochromis polyacanthus. Next base: position 41,404,422 of record NC_067122.1, on the reverse strand, counting down.
CCATTTTAGCCATCTGTAGAGCTTTGCAGAGCCAAGTGTTCCACAGTCACTTGGGTCATGTTTTAAACACAAGTAAGTAGGGGTTTAACGAAATTCCGTGCCACGAAATTTCGTGAAATAAAAAATGACGAAATAAAATTCAAAGACGCACAAAATAAAAACACAAAATAAAAAATGCGAAGAGGCACCACGCACCACTGAGACTGATGATTTTTGACCCTCCTCGCCCACCGTAGCAAAACACTCACTTCAAAACAGAGGAAGACGAGGCTGAGGAATTAGCTGACGCTCCTTCATCAAATAGGATGTGGACCTATTTTGGCTTCCTGTGTAAATGAGGAGAGAATGTTGAGAAGATTGAGGATAAAACAAAAACCGTGTGCAAAATATGCCGCTACAGTTCACCGTATACTGCAGCGAGTACAACTAGTTCACAGTTCAGACATTTATAGGTCCAGACTGCAGCTCCTATGACTGCTGTTTGTTTTCCTTTTCATTCAAGAATGTAGTTATCCTGATTATTAAAACAACAAAGCACTTTTTTATTGAGATTTTCTGTTTGTATTTGCACTGTAGTCTAAATAAGGGGGAAAAAAAATACAATTTTTTTTTCAAAGAGCATTTACTTTGTACTGATGCAGTATTATTTTTTGTGTGTCTGCATAAGGAAGAAAATAAAGAAAATGAGATTTTTGCATAACTTCCTACAGTTGGGGATTTTCTTTAATCTTTATTTTATATTGTGAGTATTTTGTATCGTGAGCCCTGTTTTGTATTTCGTATCGTTTCGTGAGTTGACCATTTCGTTACACCCCTATAAATAACGGTACCACGACCACTAGGGTGGAAAATATACCAAAGTAAAACAAAATCAAATTTGCACACATTCACTCACAGGAAGCAACTTCTGTGGCATCCTGTACACTAAATGGATAGCTTTAGTCAACAAAGAAGGCACACTAATGAAGAAAGAAGAGGGGGATGAATGGCATGGATAAACAGAATCACACCAACATCTTCCTTTGCACTGCTTTCCATAAGAACCAAAGCACTAGAACCACTATGGACAAATAATAATTAACCTGCCAGGATATGAACTTGACCAAACCTTTGACTTTGCCCTGTATTAGGCACCAACATGCTGACTACAGAGGCTGGCTTTTCACACTGACATGCACCAGTGCCGCTAGATAGCCAATACCATTCACTTCATATTTGAGTCTTTACAGTCTCACGGAGCAGCAAGCATGGCTGCAGAATCTTAGACCTGGCACCAGACTGAAGACTAGATGAAACCTAAAACGACTGAACAAGCCGCACATGGATATTGCTTTCAGTAACTGGCAAACATCAACCTTCATGACTGTGTACAGATGTACAACACATTTAATCATTCATCAGTAACCACCAACTACCCCAAGATGCTGTGAGATCTGCTGTGTGCCGGGGCCATGTTAAGGCACACTCACTCTTCGGTGTCGTCAGTGGATGTTCAGCCACCCTTTTCAACAACGCACACATTTTTACATTTGTCAGTCTTAATGATCTAAACAGTGAGAAAAGATTATAACAAACATTAGCTAGAGAGTAGCACATCTTTCACAGGACTTCCCTTCATAATTACAGCAGATTTCCCTGAAAGCCACCGTGCAGACCAACCCTTCCTTTTCTGGTCAGAGGATGCAGACAAAATGGAAAGTTGGATGGCAAAGCAGAAAGGGGAACAGGCCAGAAATTGACATGAGACATAATTTTGTTTCAGAACTAGACATAAATCAGTCTGGTATTCTGCTTAAACAACATCCGTATCTTTTACTACTAAATGCTGTTTGATAAGACATAGGTCTGTTCAATTCAATTCAACTCAGTTTTATTTATATAGTGCCAATTACAGTCAAATTGTCTCAAGCTGCTTTACAGAACCCATATGCCTGAACCCCCAGAGCAGCCCCTAGGCGACAGTGGCAAGAAAAACACTCTTTTAACAGGTCTACGTGAGACAAGCTAGCTAGCAATGTTAGCATAGCAGGCACACATCACAGAGCCCCCACCCCACGTCACAAATCCCAACAACAGACTAACTACTTTAAAGTGTAAAATAAATTGTAATTTTTTTAACAAAAAAAGTTCAAATTTATTTCAGGCAGTCTTTGGCCACTGCTTTGAACTGCTGAGGTGGTCCAGCGTCCACAGTGAGGTTACACTTTATGCCAGATTTGAAGGTCAACCCCTGATGCAAAAACAATCAAATGAGTCTCACTCAGACTAAGGCAAATATTTCCAAGCTGACCTGAATATTGAAATATTTTCACCTCTGTAAATAATCACATTCCTCCCTGCTCTGTTGAACGAATGTGGTGACTGATGAGAGCAGAGTAGAAGGTTTCACAAAAGGGAAGGATGAAGGTCATGAGAAGAGAAGAACTACAGAGAAAAAGAGGAGAAACAAGCAAAATGAGCGATGAGTAGTGGGTGTATAGCAGACTGAGACAGAAAATTGACGGCTCAAGACCTACGGTAGAAGTACGACAGACTGAGATGTGAATGAAAGGAGAAGAAAGAGACACAAGTCAGAGAACAGAGCAACTGAAACAACTGCAGAGAGAAGAGAAAGCGATGGTTGACTGCTTGCGTCTTTTCTGCCTGGCTCGATGGCCCTTGGGCGGACAGGATGATGGGCACATGAATCAGTGTCTGACTGAAAAATGTTTTTTAAAAAAAGGCCTGTAGATTGTCTCTCACAAGACTTCCATTCACTGGAGAAAAGACGAGAGGGATGCACAAAGAAAGACAGAATGGGAAACAAGAAGGGAAGTATACAGCCTGATGACAAAACAGAAGAGATCAAAACACATTATTACAAAGAGACAACTGATGGGAGGAGGAGGAGGGAAGAAGGTGATGGAAATAATGAAAGGAGAGGACAGGGGAGCACAGGGATGAAAAAGAACTAAAGAGGAACGGCGTGAAAAAAGAAGGTGGTTTTACAAGAGAGAGGAGATGAGGGAAGATGTTTTTGTCTGAGCATACGGAGTAGACATCTGTGCTCTACAAGATAATGGAGAGTAATAAAAACTGATGAAATGAGAAGAAGAAAGAGGTGAAAAGACAGAAAGGAAACTGTGATGAGGAGAGAAAGGCAGAGGAAGAACTAAGACAGGCAGCTCCACCTATCATGTTACTTAATTCTCTAATTTCTTTTTAAAAGAATCATTCCTGTCGTTTGTTACGGTTTTGCCACTTTCTGTTTAGCTTGGATCAGTATAACACAACAAGCTCTCTGTTCTGAAGATGTTTTTTTTTCTTTTGCTGTTTAAAACAATTTCACCTCTGCTGACACTTTGACTGCAGTCAGTTGAGCTGAGACTCACTGGCAAAAGCAGATGACTGGTGTAAAGAGCTGGTGAGGGGCCAGTAGCACAGCATTTGATCTGGTGCACACCATCACACTGTGGTGCTCCTGTAGGCATGCCATCCTGAGCCCGAGAAAGTGCTTACAGTGCATAATGTGAGAACTTTTCTTTCATGTCATGTTCTGCTCCAACACTAATTGTTGCAGCACTGGATCGTGTTGATTACATGTGCTAAATAGCATGCAGCTCATATAGTTGCCCATTGTTGTTTTTCCATAGGTTTTTCAAAAATAGACTACTGTTCAAAAGGTTTGGTGTCATCCAGACAATTCCATGTTTTCCATGAAAACTCCCACTTTTATCCATGTGCTAACATAACTGAACAAGGGTTTTCTAATCATCAATGAGCCTTTTAGCACCATTAGCTAACATAATGTAGCATTAGAACACAGGAGTGATGGTTGCTGGAAATGTTCCTCTGTACAGTATCTACACTCTGTTTCTGATTAAGTTAATGTCATCTTCATTGAAAAAAAAAAGGATTTTCTTTCACAAATGGGGACATGTCCAAGTGACTGCAAACTTTTGGCTGGTAGTGTAGTTCCACACAGCCCTTCATCACATAATGTACGCTGTAACTGCCCTACAGATGCAGTCAGACTTCAGCTGTCAGTGTTTTCATGTATGCTTTAAAAGGTTATCGTGTCAGATGTAAATAATAAATAGCTATAACTTTACAACCACCTGTCAATGTTGTGTCTGCCTCTCTATTGCTACCAAAATAGGTCTGACCCGTCAGGGTGTAAACACTTGACCCCTGGGGGTGTCTGCTGGTGTCTATCACTCTGGCATTGCAGTGGGAACTTTGACTGGATCGTAATCGAAGAGGCTTAGATGTCAGATTCTTTGGGTTTTGTATTGCATTCTTCCAGCTCTTCCTGAGCAGTTTTTATTGGGTTTTGTTGCTCGTGACACTGTGCTTGGTCCTCAGCAGTGTTCAGATGGGTGATGGTGTCCAGGTAGCATCCACATAAACACAGTAGGACACAAGGTTTCCCAGCAGAAAACGCTGTCATATATTTGAAATGTGTATGTATTCAGCTTTGTAATCGTTAAAGCTCTTGTGCTTTTGTTTCAACTATTAAAATCTAGCTGTGCATCACAGTCTCATATTTATCGGTTTCTTTTTCCAGAAAAATAATCCCTTCCTTGAAATCTCTATGAAGTCCATGCATCGTTCTTCCCACTGAGCCCTCCACTTCTCTGCACTACACAATGGCAAGTTGTAATATTAGAGAGATTCAGTGTATGACTTCTAAATATCTAACATACCACATTTAAACACTGTCACACAATGTAACAAGTAACGCAATGGCCAACTAAAGCTATATTCAGCAGAATTCCAAAATGCTTGCACACATAACTTATGATTCAAGTTTGCCCATTTTAAGAGGAAATTCCTGACACATCAGTGCCTGTACTGCAACCAGCCCTTTCTGAAACACTTTAATAGTCAGAATGGCCACAAACATGGTTTGGTTGTGCCAAGACACGCTGCTGGTAGGAAACTAGTAGTTTGAGAACAAGAGCTACGTTTCCACATTCATCAGTACTGCAGAGCTCAGCGATGAAATAACACATTCAAAGTGAATAAAGACTGTAAACAAAATATGTTTGACTCATTGTCTTGCTAAAAAACAAATCCCTAAACTTGAGCTTAAACCAGATGGCATGGTGTTTCTCTTCAGGATATTGTGGTAATCATGCTGGTTAAGTGTTGCCTTGAAATCTAAATAAATCACAAAGAGTGTCACCAACAAAGCCCTGCCACACCCTCACACATCCTGCTCCAGGCTTCACAGTGTGATGCACACATGCAGATGCTTTTTGTTTGCCGTGTTCCATCCCTGGTCCTCACAGGAGCACTTTTAATTACACTGTGTGATGGGGTTTGCACTTGAAGACACATTTAAAGTTCTTTACATTTTTAGACCGGCTGTCCCCGTCTTAAAGTAACAATGAACGGTTCTCTTGACTAAGCTGGGTGGTCCTCACCATAAAACAGATGACTACAGTAGAAGGATGGGACATTTTGACAAGCATCACCGCTACCTTGGTATTACACAGATAATTTATGACACGTGGTGGTTACTTTGAGGAATTAAACATTAAAAAGACCTTGTTTGATCTTCTCACTATCCAAGCATGATTATTTGATTTATTGTTTTATTTGTCTTCAGTTTTTTCATTCATATCTTTATTGACATTGTAAAATGTATAGCATAGAAAATAGTCCAATTTAAGCCATTTAATGAGCAGGTTGCACAGCTGTTGAACTGCTGCTGTGTGTATAATGGTAGAATGTGTTTTGTTTGTCTGATGGGGGTGATTTGACTATTGAACAGAATGTGCATTTAAAAATAAAATAAATCAGCAGGTCCACCACTGAACATCAGTCCAGCTCACTGACAGGCGACGAACTGTCAAAATCTGATTTGGGGCTGCTAAAACAAAACTGGAGATCACATCTTTTGCGGATGACTTGAAAGTTCCAAACGTCAGACCCTGTAAAGCTCTGATATTTGGGTCAAAGTGATGAAAACAGAACAAAGATAGAAGTTTGTCTGTGGAGATACCAGGCTCATTTCCACACTGAGGTGCTTTTCTGCTGCTGATAGTTTTCTTTTCCATGAGCTCCTCCTGTCAGTGAGCTGTCTGCCCGTCTGTCACTTCAAGTCTGATGCTTCTGCAAAGTACAAAAAACATCAAATTGTCACCAAAGTCTGAGGAGAAACAATCACAGCCTGTCTCTCCGCCTCTCTTTCTACATCAAAGAGCAATTCACGTTCTTTTCTCCCTCTCTCCCCCTCTCTTTCTGTCTCTGTATACATATCTAGCTCTATCCATGTCAGACTAATGTGGTGCTCTGGCCTCGTTCCACCGCCATCTCAGTGGAACAGCTGGTTTCAATTAGGTCCCCTTTTAGGTCCCCACGTGCACATTCAAATACACACACACACAGGCTGGGGCGGCCTGCTTTCTTTGGCTGACTGCTCTGTTGAAGGAGTAATTGAATCATTTGACCAAAATATTGGTGGTGCACTGAAGCATCCAGTGCTGGCTGTGGTCACCGCTCTGTGTCTTTCCATTAGACTTGGCTGGTCAAGCAGTCGCTGAGCCTAATGGAACGGTAATGTGCTGTAATAATGCCATGTGGATGTGCAGTATGTAGTCACACCAGAGTTTGACTTGAGTTTTGAAAGATGGAACCAGCACATTGTACCATTAGGTACACACATATGGTGCACTGTAATGGCTAAATGAAGATGATCAGATGTTTGCCTTGTGGCTCTGTAGTGTGTGAGGTGGAGAGTAAAGTTAGATTTTGTGACTTAAAGGATCGCTTCAGCATTTCTTTTTTGGAGTGGAGAGACAGATATCATCACAACATTGCATGAACTGGGCTTTTTTGTCTTTGTGAAGTCACAGCACATCACGCTTTCATAGCTGTTCCACTGAGCTTAGGCCTCTCTGTGTACAGCATGGCTGATACAGAAGCTTCATCACTCCACAGTGACACGACTACTAACTCTCACAACACTGGACCTACACGCAGGTCACTCACAACATCCCATTCTGATAGGTAACTCTGCGTCAGCTTCATATATAATAATTCTTCTCCTTCTTTTTCATTAAAGTGCTAGCCTGTACTAACCTGATCAGTTTCTGTTGGTTTTGACCTGTATTAATTACCTTAATTAGTGATGCACAGACCCAACACTGGCGCTGCCTGTACTGATTGTGTACTGATATCCTCATCTCCGTATATTTCTTGATGATGTTTCTGGATGTGATATTAATGCTCTCTGTTGTATTCCTGATTTGTTTGGCATTTTATTGATAGTGGACAGTCAGGAGAAGACAGAAAAGAAGGAAACTGAAGGTCAGAACAGTCAGACTCAAACAGGGGCTGCTGCAGTTCATAGTCTGTGCCCAAACTCATTTAGAAATGCCTGGTGAGCCCTTCAGTCTTCTCTTTTAAAAAAAAAAAAAAAAGCATTTCAGATCCTTATGCCACACTATATGTAACCACTTTGCATTAGTTTTATGCAAGGCAACAGATTTGTTTTAGTGCCAAAAGCAAAGTCAGCCAGACTGGACCGAATTATTGTAATTAAGGGCTGAAGCTCTGAACTACTTTTATTTCACACATTTATAACGACAAAAAAATAAAGCAAAAGGTCTGCCTGATGTCTAATCTGTTTAAAAAGGTCAGCAGTAGCCTCAGTATTCAACCTGTTTTCCTGGATGAGTTTGTTTCAGCCCATTTAAATACAAATCATCTTCTGTCATATTGTTTCAATCAGGATGCACAAGGTCAAACATAATATAAAGAAAAAAACCAAAAAATTAGATGAAACTTTAATGATCCTTATAGCTAAATTGGATCACTGCACTAATGCTAACAGTAAAACATATTTAAAGAAAAATGACTGAAAAGGAAAGACATGCCTGCTGGACCCTGTTAAGTGGTGGAAGATGAATGGATGTAAGCATGAATAGATAGATGGATGTTAGCCTTAAAGGGGAACTTCGGTTTTTTTCAACCTGGGGTGTGTTTTTATATGTCATTTCATACATGTGCGTGATGGAGAAATGAATAGCTCGCGAAATCGCACGAGAGCTTGCGCCAAACGGTTTTGGCGCAAGCTCTCGCGCGATTTCACCAGGTATTGCGCAATTTCGGAACGAGATTTGCTTTCTGGCGTCCTGAGATTTAGATACAGACACAACAAAGAGCGATCGCCAGGTAATGTGGAGGTTTTCATTCACTTCTCATCTCTAGTATGTTGTGGGACACTCATTGAGACTATCCGAGCCGGTCAGTGTGGGGAAAAAAGCACGTTAGGGCGGACTTTGACGCAGGGGGGCCAGTTGCCCGATACTTTTCGCTAGCTGAGCTGCTAGCTGAGCTGCTAAGCTGCCTGCCTGGCTAAATACTGGAGCTATGTTGAAAATTCATTTCTCCATCACTATGAAATGACATATGGAAACAGACCCCAGGTTGAAAAAAAACGAAGTGCCCCTTTAACATGCTCACTAAATGTAGTATCCATCTGACTAGCTTAGGCTAGACTGTGCTGGAGGAAGGGTCAATGTATTATAAAATGCTGATGCTCAGTAAAGAATAGACATCAACTGATAATTTTTATAGAAATCAGTTACACTACCTTTAGAGGATCTAAGTAGTGGTCAAATAAACAGTTTCACTGTTGATAAAGGTAGAATCAAATCATGGATTTACCACAGTCATAATCATCCTTAGAAACTCTTAAAACATAAAACAGTCTGATCAATATCTAATTCAATTTCATTTGTCACAACTTCAGTTATACTTCCTTTGAGCTGCTTTAATGCCTGCTCCTGCTTAATCCCAATAATGGGTAAAATACAAAATAAGAAATAGCTTTTAAAAAACAGAGTGAGTTAAAATAGAAATAGAATAAATATTCAAATAAATATTACTTTATACATGCACCATGCATACTATTGTGCAAGTGTTGCAAAATGACATGATGTGTGGGTTAGGAAAAGTTCCTCTGCTTTTAAAGCAGCTGAATGGCCTGAGGGAAAAACCTCCTTCTCATCCTCTCTGTTAGCCCTCAGGCAGCGGTGGTGTTTCCCTGACAGCAGCAGAGAGAACTCTCTGTTGTTGGGGTGGCTGGGCTCCCTTTACAATCTTTGGAATTTTGAATCTGCATAAATCATTCTAAGTGTCAAGTTGAGGAAAGAGATCTCACAGTTTACCCGGCCATTCAGACCACACTCCAAAATCCCAAGTAGTCCTGTTTGATGCAACATCCCATCCAGGTACTTATCTATAATCAGTATTACCTACAGTAGATGGTGGTCAGCACACCCTGAGTTTAAAGAAGGAGAAGTGGAAATCAGCACAGAAGCTCGACAGTGTTCTGCTCTGGATAAGGTCAACAGCAGTAGTTTTAAGTGGAATATTTTCATCGGATCAACACCTCCAGGTCTGAGGCCATGGCTCTCTGCCGGAAACCAGTGGACTGCTCCCTACCTCTGGGTTGGGGGGAAGTTGCTTCCCCAAGCAAAGGAGTTCGAGTTTGTTGGGATCTTGTTTGCCAGTGATGGGAAAGTAGAGCGAGAGATGGACAGGTGGATTGGTGTGATGTCAGCAGTAATGTGGTTGTTGTACTGAACCGTCATGGTGAAGAGTGAGCTGACCCGCAAGGCGAAGCTCTCAATGTACCAGTCCACCTATGTTGCAACCCTCACTTATGGTCATGAGCTCTGAGTAGTGACGGAAGGAACAAAATCTCAGATACAAGCAGCTGAAATGAGCTTCCTCTGTAGGGTGTCTGGGCTCAGCCTTAGAGACGGGGAGAAGATCAGACATCTGGAGGGAGCTCAGAGCAGTATGGTGGAGGCATGGACTCCACTAGACCCTGACGGTGTGCTGTGGTATTTGGCACCAAGATGTTTGCAGCAGATCCTTTAAGTCCTGTAATTTGTGAGGTGGGGCCTCCATGGTTCGCACTTGTCTGTCCAGCACATCCCACAGATTCTCCATTGGATTGAGATCTGAGGCATTTGCAGGCCAAATCAACATTACAAAATCATTGTTGTTCTCCTCAATCCATTCATGAATCATTTTTGCTTTTTGGCACGGCGCATTATCCTGCTGAAAGAAGCAACAGCCATCAGGAAATACTGTTTCTATTAAAGGATGCACATGGTCTGCTTAGGTAGGAGGTACATGTCAAAGTAACATCCACATGGATGGAGGACCCAAGGCTTCCCAGCAGAACATTGTCCAGAGCATCACACTGTCTCTGCTGGGTTGCCTTCTTCCCATAATGCACCCTGGTGCCATGTGTTCCTCAGGTAAACGACACACCTGGCCATCCATGTGATATAAAAGAAAACATGATTCATCAGACCAGGACACATTCTTCCATTGTTCTGTGGTCCAGTTGTGATGCTCACATGCCTATTGTTGATGCTTTCAGTGGTCCACAGGGGTCAGCATGGACACTCTGATTGGTCTGTAGCTATACAGCCCCATACCCAACAAACTGATGCACTGTGTATTCTGACACCTTTCTATCAGAACCAGCTTTAACTTCTTCAGCAATCAGAGCTACAGTAGCTCATCTGTTAGATCGGACCACATGGACCAGTCTTTGCTCCCTACATGCATCAGTGAGCCATGACCACCCATGACCCTGTCTCTGGTTCACTACTGCTCCTTCCAAGGACCACCTTTGATAGACCACTGCAGACCAGGAACACCCCACACGAGCTGCAGTTTTGGAGATGCTCTGACCCAATCTAACCATCACAATTTGGTCCTTGCAAATACTCAATTAAATCCTTTTGCTTGCTCATTTTTCTTGCTGCTAACACATCAACTATGAGGACAAAATGTTTACTTGCTGTCTAATACATCCAACCCACTAATAGGTGCCATGATGAAGAGATAATCAGTGTTATTCACTTCATCTGTCAGTGGTCATAATGCTTTACCTGATCGCTGTGTATAGATGGCCTTTCGTCTTGTTCTGACTTTGACTACATAAAAAAATGTGGAGCTACTTTGAGATTGCATCTTAAAGAATCTTTGAGAAGACATTTCGATCATAAATATTCAACCATATGAGATATGGCCATGTTTCTGTCAATGAAAGTAGGTGGAATAGCTAATAACAGCATTCTCCCTGTATGTTAGCATTCTGCTAACTATATTGTATGGAGGTTATAACAATGTCTTTGCTGAGTCTCCTTCACCTCTCCAGTGGAAAATTTGTGTATTCATCATGTCTTTCCTTCAGTTTTCTATACATCATGAATTCCCACCACATCCTTCACAAGTCATTAGGAAGAAGATATCAATATTTTACTCCCTGGCTTTTATTTCTACATGGAAATTTCAAACATATTAGTCCAGTGGATGTGCCATCCCTGGGCTACTGTCATTTGAATATTTCAGTGGGTTCATGAAATAAGCTTTCTGAATATTAGATGCAGGTTTTAAGATGTGATTGCCTTCCTCAACCTTTCTTAGTTTCTTTCTTACCAGTGCTCCAGTTCCTCCGACAGATGTGACACTAATTGATTTCTTTATTTTACTTTAGTTCTGTCAGCTATGCCGCCCCTCCTCCATCTTTTCCTCCTACTTTGCTGTTCTTTCTGTCATTTCTCTGTTTCATGCTCAGTTCTTTCTTCCACTGTTTTTTGACTGCTGTACTCTCTGTGATGCATGTGACAGCAGTTGATTAGTCTTTCTTTCTTTTCAGCTATCACTTTCTGACTGTGTCGTTACTCACTTCTTTCTTTGTCTTTCCTTCCACCCACTTGTTCCTCTTTTTGCCTGTAGTGAACATGCTGATTTCTAGCAGTGGAGGAGGTAGAGAGGAGTGCAGATTGAATTGCAGGATGGCTAATAATTGCACTGCACTGATTGCAATTTTACATTCAGTTTTCCGGAACAATCAGATTAGGGAGAATGTGTGAGTTTATGTGTGTGCGTGTGCCTGTAGGCAAATGTATGTGCACCAGCCTGAGATAGTGCAGATGTCTGCAGAAAACTGCAGATCCGCAGTAGCGATCTCATCTCTGTTATCGGTGTAAAAGGATTGTAGAGCAGCTGACTTTGCATAAACAATGGGTGGGGGGTGGGGGGTTCTCTATGCTTCCCAAATCCAATTTAACAGGATAAACTTCTTGTATTTAAATTTCCTATTGTCCAAGAGACAGACTATTCTTCATCCTGTTAATGTGGAAGACACATGTGGAGATATGTGAGTGTTTACATATCATAAATCTGCTCCACAGGTGCAGGAGAGCACAGGGGAATAAATCAGAGTTGTAAATACATGAGCACATATGTCAAGAGTGATGAATCATTGATGCTAATGTGAAACCAATGTAAGCAGCTGCATCTGAAGAGTGCAAAGAGTTAGACTAATGTGAATAGGTTTCTGAAGGCAGACAGCACAACAGTTCTTTCTTTCTTGCTTGCTTGCTTTCCTTATATCCTTACTTCCTTACATACATACTGACTTGCTTGCTGTTTAGAAGTCATGAACCTTTGGTAGGATGTGTTGATATGAATCGGCATGTGTTGGTCAGCAGTGGTTCATGACAAACCATAAAGCCAGTTCAAAGGCAGCATCATCCAAAAACTAACAGTCACACTGAAACATGACGGCACACATTAACAGATCAATCTCCCAAGTGCTCCATAGGTGCTCAGCTGGAATGAAATGCGGGGAAGTTAAGGCAGCAATTTAGTTATACATTTTCATGAAATTGTCATCAAACTATTTGGTTAGCTTTGGTGTTCTGTGTGGGAGCGTCTGCATTCAGTATGTTTCCAGGATGTTTTAATTTATCCAGGATTTGCCTATAACACTACTCCTGCCAGCATGTATGTCAAAACAACGCATTAACAGCACCAGGAAATACCCAAAAACATCCAAAAATGATAAAGGTTGTTTATAAAAGCACATTTTAAAGATGTACAAAGCATTCTTCCAGGGCTGCATTCAATGGCACTGCGATATACCAGAGTTTCTATTATTTCTGCTCACTCAGCTCAGGTGTGTTGTAAGTTGACGGCATTATATCGATCATCAAAAGCTCAGGAAAAGGCCAGAAAATGGACAGTAAGTTTGAAATAAGTCAGTAAGTTCATACGCATTTCAAATGTTTTACAAGATCCAATTATAGCGTAAACGTACGTGAAACAAGAGAGCTAACAAAAACAAATGGTCAGTTGTAGAGTCATGGTGGTCTCCCTTAGCCAGGCCGTTCTGTCCAACATAATGGTCTGGCTGAACCACACTATCAGTGCAACTGTTGAAAAAGTACTGTTTGCCTTTGTCTAAACCAACCACAGGTGGAGCTAAACAGAGGTTGAGGTGTTGGTATTCCCTCAAAGTAGAGGCAGCTAGAACATTTGCATGCTGGGTGACAAACACTCTAATTAAAATGGATAATCCACCGCAAAAAGACGTAGCAGGACCGTTTCACTGCACGATCCAAATCCTTGGCAAAATCTGGAATATTTCTGTGTGGTAGATTGCTGCTTGGAGGTTGTTGTTTCCCATTGTGAAGAAAATAGTTACACAAAGCGAGGGGAGAGAAGGGCAAAGCAGTGGTTTCTATCCACATCCTACATCTGGTCAGACACTCGAGTTCTGTTGTAATTTAAGATGTGTTGATTGATTCACAGCATCACTTACTTACTCACCAAGCAACATACATGAACACATTCCACATTTAAAGCTTGTCTAAAAGCTAAAAGTAGCTTGTCTTTGAATCACAAGTGTTTTTTTTCATGTCTGCTATTTTAACTAGTAGTTTGACTGATATTAAAATACTGAGACATTATGTATGTATCAGTGGTGTGTCTAGAATACTCTGATTTTACCTTTTCCAGTCTCATAAACCAAAGCCAGGTCAAGTTCTCATTTGTGTGTTATAGACATTATAGCATCAGCAGCTCCTCCTCCTGCCATCAGGTAGAGCTGATGTTTCCTCTTCATCAGGTAGAGCTGATGTTTGCTCTCCATCAGGTAGAGCTGATGTTTCCTCTTCATCAGGTAGAGCTGATGTTTGCTCTCCATCAGGTAGAGCTGATGTTTCCTCTTCATCAGGTAGAGCTGATGTTTGCTCTCCATCAGGTAGAGCTGAGGTTTGCTCTCCATCAGGTAGAGCTGAGGTTTGCTCTCCATCAGGTAGAGCTGATGTTTCCTCTCCATCAGGTAGAGCTGATGTTTCCTCTTCATCAGGCTCCTTTTCAATTCAATTCAATTCAATTCAATTTTATTTATATAGCGTCAATTACAGTCAAATCGTCTCAAGACGCTTTACAGAACCCATATGCCTGACCCCCAGAGCAAGCCCAAAGGCGACAGTGGCAAGAAAACACCCTTTGAACAGGGAAGAAACCTCGAGCAGAACCCGGCTCTATATAGGGGGGACCCATCTGCCTGCTGGCTGGGGGGGTTGAGAGGGACAGAGGAGGGCAAGGGGGAGGGATGGGAGAAGAGGGAGGGGTGGGAAAGCAAGGAAAACACAACACACATTTGGATACATGCATGACAGGATATGTGACACAGACAAAGTATAAGCTAACATTAAAAACTGACTCATAGTTTACTCTTATGATGTACGGCTCTGACATTAAACATACTCCATATATAGCTAGCAGTAAAATTCAAACAGTATGTAAGTTAGCATAACAGTATAGTGAAGGCAATGCAGAGTTGACTGGTGGAAAAAGGGGAGTTGGAAGCAGAGGGCTGGAGGAAGGTCAGCAGCAGCATCCCACAGTGGACATGATGGAGACTGGACCAGCTGGTGGAACATCAACCACAGATCTGAAGCATCCAGCTCTGGGACCAGGGACACTCGGAGAAATAGCACAGGGGGAAACAGAGTGAATGTACTGCAATAACGGTATACATATTAAATGTAAAGGTAGATAGAGAAGGGCTCAGTGCGTCAAGAAAAGTCCCCCAGCAGCCTATAGGCCTATAGCAGCATGACTAGAGGCAGAACGAAGGGACGTCCAAGAGGGAGTCAGCTGTGCAATGAAGACACAAGCCGAACCTCTGTGGGTCACCCAGTCAGCCCCAACTATAAGATTTGTCAAAAAGGAACGTTTTAAGCCTGGTCTTAAAAATAGAGAGGGTGTCTGCCTCCAGAACCCAAACTGGGAGCTGGTTCCACAGGAGAGGCGCCTGATAACTGAAGGCTCTGCCTCCCATTCTACTTTTAGAAATTCTAGGAACAACAAGTAAGCCTGCAGCTTGAGAGCGAAGAGTTCTACTAGGATAATAAGGTACTATCAGATCTTTAAGATATGATGGAGATTGGTTATTAAGAGCTTTATATGTCAGAAGAAGGATTTTAAATTCTATTCTGGATTTAACAGGAAGCCAGTGAAGAGAAGCAAGTATAGGGGAAATATGATCTCTTTTGCTAACTCCTGTCAGTACTCTCGCAGCAGCATTTTGGATCAACTGTAGATGTTTGAGAGAGCTATTTGGACAACCCGATAATAAGGAATTGCAATAGTCAAGCCTGGAAGTAACAAAAGCATGAACTAATTTTTCTGCATCACTCTGAGACAGAATGTTTCTGATTTTTACAATATTACGCAGGTGAAAAAAGGAAGTCCTACAGACTTGCTTTATGTGTGAGTTAAAGGACATGTCCTGGTCAAAAATAACTCCAAGATTCCTCACAGTAGTACTGGAGGCCAACGTGATGCCATCCAGAGTAACTATTTGCTTTGAAAGCGAGTTTCTAAGATGTTTGGGGCCAAATACAATGACTTCAGTTTTGTCTGAATTTAGCAGTAGGAAGTTAAAAGTCATCCAGGTTTTAATGTCCTTAAGACAATCTTGCAGTCTAGCTAACTGATCAGTTTCATCTGGCTTCATAGATAAATACAATTGTGTGTCATCTGCATAACAATGGAAGTTAATACAATGCTTCCTAATAATATTGCCTAAAGGAAGCATGTATAATGTGAAAAGTATCGGTCCTAAGACAGAACCCTGATGAACTCCATGATTAACTTTAGTATGCTCAGAAGAGTTATTGTTGACATGCACAAACTGGAACCTATCTGATAAGTAGGATTTAAACCAATCCAGTGCTGTCCCTTTAATGCCAATTGAATGTTCTAGACGCTGTAATAAAATTTTGTGGTCGATTGTGTCAAACGCTGCACTAAGATCTAACAAAACAAGTATAGAGACTAGTCCATTATCTGATGCTATGAGAAGGTCATTAGTAACTTTCACCAGAGCTGTTTCTGTGCTATGATGCACTCTGAAGCCTGACTGAAACATTTCAAACTAATTATTCCTTTGTAAGTGTTCACATAATTGATTTTCAACTGTTCTTTCCAGAATTTTAGAGAGAAATGGTAGGTTGGATATCGGTCTATAGTTAGCTAACACATCTGGATCTAAAGTGGGCTTTTTAAGCAAAGGTTTGATGACAGCAACCTTAAAAGCCTGTGGTACATAGCCTGTTACTAGAGAGAGATTAATCAGATCTAACATTTTCCTAAATGTTAACCTTAGCTCCAGCTGTAGTGTTCCCTAAAGCGGCAGTATTCACAGGACAAGCAACAGGCTTATTAAAACACTGAAACAGTTTCATTTGGCTTTGCTTTCTTTTTCTTATTTTTTCTCCACTGACTGGTGTTGGATCATTAGAGGTTGTAGACTCATGTCCCTCTTCTTCTAAGCCAGGGGTATTCAGCTAAAATTCAGAGAGGTCCAGTCAGAGAAAATGTATTAAAGCAAAGGTCCAGAACATCATAATGTCTAACTTGAGTTACTGTGATATATACTGATGTAACCTGGTAGTTTTATTAGAGTCTGCCTGTAATCAAAAACTGACCATCAGATAAATTCAGTACGGTTCAAAAACATTTTGACATTTATTAATAAAGAACTTTTTATGCAACTGTATATCTTAGAATAAAGTGTAGAACTTAAAAAAAAAAAGTGGCTAAACAACCTGAACCAACTTCTATACATCTTTAACAATACCTAAATCTCATAAATGTAAACATTTGAACACTTTCACTTTGTTTTCTGTCTTCTATCACTCCCCTTATATCTCTGCTGCTTAATGGGAGAACTGAGCTGCTGCTTGTCCTGCCAGTGTTTTGAATCATGGCCTGAATGGTGTCAGAGCTGTTCTCAGACATGTTTAGAGGAGCTCATTGGTGAGTCTGGAACAATATTTAGTTTTGATTATGTTCATAGTTGAGAAAGCTGCCTAACAGCTGTTTGCTGAGCCAAACATGGTCAGCATGTGACCACAGTCTGTCCTCCACTGATGTATAATGTGTAAAAGATACGACTCTCAGAGCCGATGCTTTGTAGTGAATCTGAAGAGCCGACTCCTAACGTACACACGTGGACAAAATTGTTGGTACCCCTCAGTTAAAGAAGGAAAAACCCACAATTCTCACTGAAATCACTTGAAACTCACAAAAGCAACAATAAATAAAAATTTATTGAAAATTAAATAATCAAAATCAGCCATCACTTTTGAATTGTTGATTAACATAATTATTTTTAAAAAACAAACTAATGAAATAGGGCTGGACAAAAATGATGGTACCCATAACTTAATATTTTGTTGCACAACCTTTTGAGGCAATCACTGCAATTAAACGATTTCTGTATTTGTCAATGAGCGTTCTGCAGCTGTCAACAGGTATTTTGGCCCACTCCTCATGAGCAAACAGCTCCAGTTGTCTCAGGTTTGATGGGTGTCTTCTCCAAATGGCATGTTTCAGCTCCTTCCACATATGTTCAATGGGATTCAGATCTGGGCTCATAGAAGGCCACTTTAGAATAGTCCAACGCTTTTCTCTCAGCCATTCTTGGGTGTTTTTGGCTGTGTGTTTTGGATCGTTGTCCTGTTGGAAGACCCATGACCTGCGACTGAGACCAAGCTTTCTGACACTAGGCAGCACATTTCTCTCCAGAATGCCTTGATAGTCTTCAGATTTCATCGTACTTTGCACACTTTCAAGACACCCTGTGCCAGATGCAGCAAAGCAGCCCCAAAACATTACTGAGCCTCCTCCATGTTTCACCGTAGGGACAGTGTTCTTTTCTTCGTATGCTTGGTTTTTGAGTCTATGAACATAGAGTTGATGTGCCTTACCAAAAAGCTCCAGTTTGGTCTCATCTGTCCAAAGGACATTCTCCCAGAAGCTTTGTGGCTTGTCAACATGCATTTTTGCAAATTCCAGTCTCGCTTTTTTATGAGTTTTTTTCAGCAGTGGTGTCCTCCTTGGTCGTCTCCCATGAAGTCCACTTTGGCTCAAACGACGACGAATGGTGCGATCTGACACTGATGTACCTTGGCCTTGGAGTTCACCTTTAATTTCTTTGGCGGTTGCTCTGGGCTCTTTGGATACAATTCGAACGATCCGTCTCTTCAATTTGTCATCACTTTTCCTCTTGCGGCCACGTCCAGGGAGGTTGGCTACTGTCCCGTGGGTCTTGAACTTCTGAATAATATGAGCCACTGTTGTCACAGGAACTTCAAGCTGTTTAGAGATGGTCTTATAGCCTTTACCTTTAAGATGTTTGTCTATAATTTTTTTTTTCGGATGTCCTGGGACAATTCTCTCCTTCGCTTTCTGTTGTCCATGTTCAGTGTGGTACACACCTTTTCACCAAACAGCAGGGTGACTACTTGTCTCCCTTTAAATAGGCAGACTGACTGATTATGAGTTTGGAAACACCTGTGATGTCAATTAAATGACACACCTGAGTTAATCATGTCACTCTGGTCAAATAGTTTTCAATCTTTTATAGAGGTACCATCATTTTTGTCCAGGCCTGTTTCATTAGTTTGTTTTTTTAAATAATTATGTTAATCAACAATTCAAAAGTAATGGCTGTTTTTGATTATTTAATTTTCAATAAATTTTTATTTATTGTTACTTTTGTGAGTTTCAAGTGATTTCAGTGAGAATTGTGGGTTTTTCCTTCTTTAACTGAGGGGTACCAACAATTTTGTCCACGTGTGTATTTAATGGAGTATGGAGTTTAACACTGTCCTAGCAGAAAACATGTTACTGGATCCTAGATTAAAGAAGCTTGCCTTCAGTGACAACAGAGCTATTGATGAGAAACTTCAGAGAATAAGAGCAGCAGTCTGACACCTCCACCATTAGAGGACCAAGTGGAGGAGGAACCTCAAACTTCTGCTGTGTGGAGCCTCTTTGATGGAAGAGCTACAGGAGATGATTCAGGAGAAATCCTACAGCTGATGTGGTAATGGAGGATCATATCTAGAGGAAGCCCTCATCCAACCAGCAGGATGAGCTGGAGCTGGAGCAGGACAAGGCCTCAGTCTGCCCCACCTGGTGAGGAGAGACAACTTCTTCCATCTGAGAGAATCTTCTCAAAAACACGGCAGATATTCACTGAAAGAAGAAATGTATCAGCCCATCCAAGCTCAGCCATCTGATTTTTCTGAATGTCAGCCTGCTCTGAGGACATTTATACTGTTTGAATACTGTTTCTGTTCTGGTTCTGTTCTGGTTCTGTGGGTTCATGTGCAGAGTTTTGTTCATTTGTTTTTTGTGCAAAAAAGTTTGGTTGAAATAATAAAAGTATGAATGTGTTTTCTTCTGTATTTTTAGCTCAGCGGGTTAAGCAGGTGACCCACGTACAGGGGCTGGTCCCCGACACAGCGGCCCGAGTTCGATTCCCACTCGCGGCCCTTTGCTGCATGTTTTCCCCCTCACTCTTCTCTCTCCTTTCCTGTGTGTTTCTCACTGCACCTATCAAATAAAGCCAAAAAGAAAAAAAAATATGAATAAACACTGAATGCAAAAGAGTTTGTCAAAACACAAATAATTCCTATTTGCCTGGTTAGACTAAGATATGAGGCTACAAATCATGCTAACTTAGGAGCCGTTTGGGAGCCGAAAGAGCCAGCTGTTCTTTGGAAGCCGTGCCAAAACAACCAGTTCTCTGAAAAGAGCTGAACTTCCATCACTACTGTCCTCCTCTCTGTCCTTCACCTTTCAACTGGTTTTTCAAGGCAGAGCGGCAAGGCAGCGACGTCATTGGCTGAGTATCATCATGTGGGATGGCTGAACTCGTACATAATTGGTCTGTGTGTTTCTGAGCTGATAGACCAATGATAAACACTGGAAAGCTGCACCGGTAAAATAGAAGCGACCTGTCAAATTTACACCCGTAGAGACGGTGAACGGGAAAGTGAATGTTACGTCAAAAAAAAACCCATACTGATACGTATCTTTGAGCATTTTTAAGTGGTTATATGGAAATTTGGGTCCTTTTCTAGAGGGTATACGGCGTATAGCTGCGTATCACGTAGACTACACCACTGTTATGTACCCCTTAAAATGTAAGAACTGATCTTGTAAATGAATGTGTTTCAACATAATGACTGGTTTTTATTTATTCAGTCTAACGATTAATCTGTTGGTTTCACTCTTTGCAAATTCCCCAGAGGTCATCACACTTCTCTTCCCTGGAACAGAAGAACTTGGCAGGGGAAGCAGGCAGGGAACAATGTGAAGCATGTGAGCTGGACAAGTTTCAGTTGTGAGTGCAGACAGTTTGTGAGGCCGTCTAAAATCCACTGTCCTGAGATTACTTTTAGCACATGAATCTACACACACACACACACACACACACACACACACACACACACACACACACACACACACACACACACACACACACACACACACACACACACACACACACACACACACACACACACACACACAGAGCATGTGAGCTGGGATGGAGGCGTGTGGAGAAGGTCAGGGTCAGTTCACCAGAAGGAAGCCCTGCAGAGAGCAGCCAGAGAGGAGCCCCAGCACCATGAGGGGGATGCTTAGAGGGTCATTTCCACTTGCAGAGAGCATACTTAAACTGACATGATACTGGCCTGTAATGTACAGGGAAGCAGCTGAGGTTTATGATCACTCATGCACACTTACTAGTGATTTGTTAAAACAATAAAAGTAATTTGTGCACATAAAATAACACATCATAAACAAGAAAAGCACTCAGACTAGAGCTGCAGCTATCGATGAGTCGTCTAAGCACGATGCAGCTTCAGAAGTGAGCACATTATGCAACAAAATAACTATCCAGGCAGAGTGTTGAACCCTGATGGACATCTGCGCTGTACTGTCCGTTGTATCATAAACGCAGATGTCAGCACTGTATCATACACGGTACAGCGTGAATGTCCATCTGTGTTTCACGCTCTGTCTGGATGGTTCTGGTATCTGTTGCATAGCATGCTCACTTCCACTTTTGATGTCGTATCATGCTTAGACAATTCATCGACAGCTGCAACCCTAACTCAGAGAGCACAGTACTCCGCCAAAGGCTGCTCAGTCGTATCATTTCCAACGGATGAAATCTTTCATACAAATTTATCTTGCATTGAGCACAGGCGTGTGTTATACAGTGTATGTTATGCACGGATACAGAATTGCATGATAAATACGTAGCAGAACTGATGGGACTCAGAAACACCCCCACAATTTAATCTATTGTTCCTTGGATCATTTTTGATGGATAAGTCCTGATAAGTCTGCAGCAGAGGATTGTAACAGGATCACAATCATGTGATCACCAGCAGGCGGCTGATGTAGTGTTCACTTGTTGTCATGGTTACAGTGACGCCATGCTGCTATCTGGCAATGATACAGAAATCTTTAACTAATCCATGGATGCAGACTATAAGTCGCATCACTACCACAATCTAATGAGGAGGTCCTTGTGTCATTTCTGACCTTCCCTGAAAATTTCATCCAAATGCATTTTTCCGTTTTTGAGTAACGTTACTAAAGACAAAACGTATGCCGATCCTCACATCACGTCCACTGTTGTTTCAGGCCTTAGTCAACCTGAAACAGCATTAACCCAGCTGGTTAAACTGTGCGCTGTAATTACATCCATATCCATGTCAGCATCCTCCGTTGAATGTTGCATTGACAAATGAATTTACCACATTTTTTTCTCTGAAAACATTTCATTAAAGCTTTTTATAAACATTTTTTCAAGAAAAAACGACTCAGTCCCCATTTAAAGCTGTATTTAATGACTGGATTGGCACTTCAATGGCATTAATTCCCAAAAATTGAAGAGTATTATGTACAAATTAAACTAAGGAGAAAACATCAACATAAAAAGACACTACTTCTTCCAATAAATGTCCTTCACTTTTGTACATTCCTCATAAGAATCCAAGCTGTCCTCACAAATAACTATTTTATGGGTAAACTTCGATGGTCCAGCTGCCCTGTAGAGCTTTAATAAAACACTCATCTTTTGTCTAGTTCTAGGCTCTCAGCAAGTTCTTCTCTTATATATAAAAGAAGAAATGCAATCATATTTATGTATTTTATTTATTATCGGCTGCGGTTATTACATTTTCAAAGATTTTTTAATGCTAGGCCAGCAACATAATAACCAATCAATAATGTAATAACTTATTACATTATCGGCAAAATTTTTATGTTATTGGCTCAAAAACTTTATTTGCATTATTGGCTTCATAACTCTGCCATGGAACACAGATGAGTTATGTGATGATCGGTGCATGTTTGTCTGTCTGTCTGTTATTTCATCTGTTAGCAACATTACTCAGAAATGGACTGAAGGATTTGGAGGAAATTTTGAGTGAAGATCAGAAATGACAACAAGGATTAGAGCTTGGTAGTGATGAGGCTTATAGTCTGGATGCAGATTTGTTAAAGATTTCTGTATCATTGCCAGATAGCAGCATGACATCACTGTAACCATGACAACAAGTGAACACTACATCAGCTGATTGTGATCCTACTACAAATCCAGCACTGAGGACTTATCAGGACTTATCCATTTGACATTATAGAAGGAATAACTGATTAATTGTGGGGGTGTTTCTGAGTCCCATCAATTCCCGCTACATATTTAGGTCACACAAATTGGTATAATAATATTAAATTTTGTTTATAAAGCGCTTTACAAGTAACTCAAAGACGCTGTACATAAAATTATCCGTACATAATATACAGATGCATAACACACAAATGTGTTCAGGCGCTAAGTAGTTTTGTTTGTGGGTACATCTATATTAAATGAACACATTTTGTGTTGCTGTGAGTTCTGATCTAAATAACTACGCAACAAATGCTGCATTTCTAAAAAAAAAAAAAAAAATATCTGCATTTCTGTCAATGCCACATGGAGGAATGGAGCGCCTTGGTGGGGTACTCTGAGTGCTTTTCTTGTTACACTTAAAATGGCCAGAATTCTGATATTATTGGGCAGTATTCATTAGAACGTACTGGTTGCTGCATGTCACTTTAGCAAG